>NC_134089.1:118973156-118978081 GCF_000715075.1 Nicotiana tabacum
CGCCGCTCGCCGCCGCCGCCGCTGCTGCCGCTGCCGCTGCCGCCGCTGCCGCCGCTGCTGCTGCTGCCGCCGCCGCCGCCGCCGCCGCCGCCGCTGCCGCCGCCGCCGCCGCCGCTGCCGCCGCCGCCGCTGCCGCTGCCGCCGCTGACTACGACGATGACGCCCCTGCTTTGGCCGCTGCTAACCTTGTTGCTGCCCAACGCCGTTCGCCGTCGCGCTCCCGATCCCCATCTCCGCCTCGACCTAGAAACCCTCCTACCTCTAGCAGCGCTGCTGCTGCTGGGCGGAGAACTGGTGGAATTCACACTTTCTCTGATCTGAATCGTCGGCCTGTTACCGGTTCTGGTAGTGAACATGACCTGAATATCCACGAGAAGGACGTGAGAATATTACCTAGGGTTAGGGCAACGCCAATCACCTTCCTTACCACTTCCTCCACCACGACCGCCGCCGCCGCCGCCGCCGCGACCTCCACGATCTCCTCCTCCTTGGTATCCGCCGCCGCCACCTCCTAAAAATAGAGTCATCATATGAACTGCCGCCGCCTCCGCTCGTCCTCTTCCGCCGCCGCCGCCGCCGCCGCAGCCACCGGTTGCTGCTAATCCCAACCTCGCCACGCCGCCGCCGCGCGCCGCCGCTGCCGCCGCGCGCCGCCGCCGCCGCCGCCGCCGCCGCCGCCGCCGCCGCCGCCGCCGCCGCCGCCGCCGCCGCTGCCGCCGCCGCCGCCGCCGCCGCCGCCGCGGCTGAAGCTTCCGCCCCCCCCCCCCGCCGCGCGCGCGCGCGCGCGCGGCCGCCGCCGCCGCCGCTCGCCGCCGCCGCCGCCGCCGCCGCCGCCGCCGCCGCCGCCGCTGCCGCCGCCGCCGCACGCCGCCGCCGCCGCTGCTGCAACCACCGCGCTCCTCCTTCAGCTGCGACCGTCACCCTGATGCGCGCCGCCGCCGCCGCGCGCCGCGCCGCGCGCGCGCCGCCGCCGCCGCGCGCCGCCGCCGCCGCCGCCGCCGCGGCTGACGCCGCGCGCCGCCGCCGCCGCCGCCGCGGCTGAAGCTTCGCCGCCGCCGCCGCGCCGCCGCCGCCGCCGCCGCGGCTGAAGCCGCCGCGCGCCGCCGCCGCCGCCGCCGCCGCCGCCGCCGCCGCGGCACCGCCGCCGCCGCCGCCGCCGCCGCCGCCGCCGCCGCCGCCGCCGCCGCGACCTCCACGCGCCGCCGCGCCGCCGCCGCCGCCGCCGCAGCGCCACCGCCGCCGCCGCCGCCGCCGCCGCCGCCGCCGCCGCCGCGCCGCCGCCGCCGCCGCCGCCGCCGCGGCTGAAGCTTCGACGCGCGCCGCCGCCGCCGCCGCGCCGCCGCCGCCGCCGCCGCCGCCGCGCTGCCGCCGCCGCCGCCGCCGCCGCTGCCGCCGCGCGCGCCGCGCGGCCGCGCGCGCGTGCTGCCGCCGCGCGCCGCCGCCGCGCCGCGCGCCGCCGCCGCGCGCCGCCGCCGCCGCCGCCGCCGCCGCCGCCGCCGCCGCCGCGGCTGATGCTCTGCGCCGCCGCTGCCGCCG
The DNA here is from genome assembly GCF_000715075.1 of Nicotiana tabacum. Taxonomy (NCBI): domain Eukaryota; kingdom Viridiplantae; phylum Streptophyta; class Magnoliopsida; order Solanales; family Solanaceae; genus Nicotiana; species Nicotiana tabacum. Next base: position 118,974,693 of record NC_134089.1, read on the forward strand.
CCGCCGCCGCCGCCGCGCGCCGCCGCCGCCGCCCGCCGCCGCCGCCGCCGCCGCCGCGGCTGACGCCGCGCGCCGCCGCCGCCGCCGCCGCCGCCGCCGCCGCCGCCGCGCGCCGCCGCCGCCGCCGCCGCCGCCGCCGCCGCCGCCGCCGCCGCCGCCGCCGCCGCCGCGCGCCGCCGCCGCCGCCGCCGCCGCCGCCGCCGCCGCCGCCGCCGCCGCGGCGCCGCCGCCGCCGCCAGCCGCCGCCGCCGCCGCCGCCGCCGCCGCGACCTCCACGATCTCCTCCTCCTTGGAACGATCCAATGTGTCGCGTGAGAGGCCGCCGCCGCCGCCGCCGCCGCCGCCGCCGCCGCCGCCGCCGCCGCCGCCGCCGCCGCCGCCGCCGCCGCCGCCGCCGGAAATCACCCGCGCCGCCGCCGCGCCGCCGCCGCCGCCGCCGCCGCCGCGCCGCCGCCGCCGCCGCCGCCGCCGCCGCCGCCGCCGCCGCCGCCGCCGCGGCTGAAGCCGCCGCGCGCGCGCCGCCGCCGCCGCCGCCGCCGCGACCTCCACGATCTCCTCCTCCGCCGCGCCGCCGCCGCCGCGCGCCGCCGCCGCCGCCGCCGCCGCCGCCGCCGCCGCCGCCGCCGCCGCCGCCGCCGCCGCCGCCGCCGCCGCCGGCCGCCGCCGCCGCCGCCGCGACGAGGCCGCCGCCGCCGCCGCCGCCGCCGCCGCCGCCGCCGCCGCCGCCGCCGCCGCCGCCGCCGCCGCCGCCGCCGCCGCCGCGACCTCCACGATCTCCTCCTCCTTGGTATCCGCCGCCGCCACCGCCGCGCCGCGCCGCGCCGCCGCGCGCGCGCCGCGCGCGCGCCGCCGCCGCCGCCGCCGGCCGCCGCCGCCGCGCCGCCGCCGCGCGCGCGCGCGCCGCCGGCCGCCGCCGCCGCCGCGCGCCGCCGCGCCGCCGCCGCCGCCGCCGCGGCCGCCGCCGCCGCCGCCGCGACCTCCGCCGCCGCCGCCGCCGCCGCCGCCGCCGCCGCCGCCGCCGCCGCCGCCGCCGCCGCCGCCGCAGCGCCAGATGAGAGCCGCCGCCGCGCCGCCGCCGCCGCCGCCGGAAATCACCCGCCGCGTGAGAGGCCGCCGCCGCCGCCGCCGCCGCCGCCGCCGCCGCCGCCGCCGCCGCGCCGCCGCCGCGCTGCCGCGCGCCGCCGGCGCGCCGCGCCGCCGCCGGCCGCGGCCGCCGCGCGCCGCCGCGCCGCCGCTGCCAGCCGCCGCGCCGCCGCGCGCCGCCGTCGTCGCCGGCCGCCGCCGCCGCGCGCGCGCCGCGCTGCTGCGCCTGCCGCCGCGCTGCGCGCCGCCGCGCGCGCGCCGCGCGCGCGCGCGCGCGCCGCCGCGCCGTTCAAGCCGCGCTGCTGCTGCCGCGCTGCTGCCGCCGCTGCCGCCGCCGCCGCCGCCGCCGCGCCGCCGCCGCCGCCGCCGCCGCCGCCGCCGCCGGCGGAAATCACCCACCGGCGGCGGACCACCCCGAGCACGCGCGCGCGCGCCGCGCCGCCGGCCGCCGCACGCACGTAGTTACCGGGATCGGAAAGACACGGGAAGAAGTGGAGACAACGGTCGGAGAAACGATCCAATATGTCGCGTGAGAGGCCGCCGCCGCCGCATAATGCTCCCATTTCTCCTACGTGAGAATATTACCTAGGGTTAGGGCAACGCCAATCACCTTCCTTACCACTTCCTCCACCACGACCGCCGCCGCCGCCGCCGCCGCGACCTCCACGATCTCCTCCTCCTTGGTATCCGCCGCCGCCACGCCGCCGCCGCACGCACGCCGCACGCCGCACGCACGCCGCACGCCGCCGCCGCCGCCGCCGCCGCCGCCGCCGCCGCCGCCGCCGCCGCAGCGCCGCCGCCGCCGCCGCCGCCGCCGCCGCCGCCGCCGCCGCCGCCGCCGCGGCGCGCCGCCGCCGCCGCCGCCGCCGCCGCGACCTCCACGATCGCGCCGCCGCGCGCCGCCGCCGCCGCCGCCGCCGCCGCCGCCGCCGCCGCCAGCCGCCGCCGCCGCCGCCGCCGCCGCCGCCGCCGCCGCCGCCGCCGCCGCCGCCGCCGCCGCCGCCGCCGCCGCCGCCGGCCGCCGCCGCCGCCGCCGCCGCCGCCGCCGCCGCCGCCGCCGCCGCCGCCGCCGCCGCCGCCGCCGCCGCCGCCGCCGCCGCCGCCGCCGCCGCCGCGCGCCGCCGCCGCCGCCGCCGCCGCCGCCGCCGCCGCGCGCCGCCGCCGCCGCCGCCGCCGCCGCCGCCGGCCGCCGCCGCCGCCGCCGCCGCCGCCGCCGCCGCCGCCGCCGCCGCCGCCGCCGCCGCCGCCGCCGCCGCCGCCGCCGCCGCCGCCGCCGCCGCCGCCGCCGCCGCCGCGGCGGAGGCCGCCGCCGCCGCCGCCGCCGCCGCGCCGCCGCCGCCGCCGCCGCAGCAGCAGCCGCCGCCGCGCGCCGCCGCCGCCGCCGCCGCCGCACGCCGCCGCCGCCGCCGCCGCCGCCGCCGCCGCGCGCCGCCGCCGCCGCCGCCGCGACCTCCACGATCTCCTCCTCCTTCGCCGCGCGCCGCGCGCCGCCGCGCGCGCGCCGCCGCCGCCGCCGCCGCCGCGCGCCGCCGCCGCCGCCGCCGCCGCCGCCGCCGCCGCCGCCGCCGCCGCCGCCGCCGCCGCCGCCGCCGCCGCCGCCGCCGCCGCCGCCGCCGCCGCCGCCGCCGCCGCCGCCGCCGCCGCCGCCGCCGCCGCCGCCGCCGCCGCCGCCGCCGCCGCCGCCGCCGCCGCCGCCGCCGCCGCCGCCGCCGCCGCCGCCGCCGCCGCCGCCGCCCGCCGCCGCCGCCGCCGCCGCCGCCGCCGCCGCCGCCGCCGCCCGCCGCCGCCGCCGCCGCCGCCGCCGCCGCCGCCGCCGCCGCCGCCGCCGCCGCCGCCGCCGCCGCCGCCGCCGCCGCCGCCGCCGCCGCCGCCGCCGCCGCCGCCGCCGCCGCCGCCGCCGCCGCCGCCGCCGCCGCCGCCGCCGCCGCCGCCGCCGCCGCCGCCGCCGCCGCCGCCGCCGCCGCCGCCGCCGCCGCCGCCGCCGCCGCCGGCCGCCGCCGCCGCCGCCGCCGCGCGCCGCCGCCGCCGCCGCCGCCGCCGCCGCCGCCGCCGCCGCCGCCGCCGCCGCCGCGACCCCGCCGCCGCCGCCGCCGCCGCCGCCGCCGCCGCCGCCGCCGCCGCCGCCGCCGCCGCCGCCGTGGCCGCCGCCGCCGCCGCCGCCGCCGCCGCCGCCGCCGCCGCCGCCGCCGCCGCCGCCGCCGCCGCCGCCGCCGCCGCCGCCGCCGCCGCCGCCGCCGCCGCCGCCGCCGCCGCCGCCGCCGCCGCCGCCGCCGCCGCCGCCGGCTTCTCTTTTACCTCCACCTTCT